>NC_056572.1:36760641-36760774 GCF_018340385.1 Cyprinus carpio | reverse complement strand
GAGTTTTGATAAGTTTGCTTCTAAGCAAATGCATTACTGTGCGTCTAGTCAATTACATCACTTGCGTCTAGTCAATTACATCACGCAGGTAACTTATGCTTTTGATGACTGTATGATCTTGACTTGAATTTCT
>NC_056572.1:36757347-36760610 GCF_018340385.1 Cyprinus carpio | reverse complement strand
CATTACGCATTGCTCAAAAGCCTTTATTATAATGCACAGTTGTTTATTGTTAACTTGTCTCACTATTTCTGATTTATTGAATCATGAGATGTTAGCTGCTGCAAGTTTAATCTTCTGAACCAGTCACACAAATGAATCACTGGACATTCTAAAGCATCTAGAGTATCGCGGCTTTATGCATTAAAACAGTATGAAGACAATAAACTCAGTAAACAACATATTGCTATTCTATTCACAGACGCGATATGAGCCCAGAATAAACACAATGTTTAATTGCTACATTTTCTATAACCCGCTTTGTCTGTAAATAGAATGCTTTATTAAAAAATGTTTACTGAGTTTGTTCTTTAAAACATGTTTTAATGACACATCGTTATCTAATGGTTTTCTATGGAGGAAAATGCTTAACGCACTAAACGATTGCACTTATTCTGACCTCAGCTTGTCTGTGAATAGAATATTCTATTAGTAATGTGTTTACAGAGTTTATCTAAAAAAACTTAATGCATTAGACACATCTAGCTGAATGAAAAGAATCGGCTCATTACAAATTGGTATCAAGAAGATACCAATTTAATATATTAATTTAATATGAATAGATGACACTTTATAAAGCTTATCTCAATATTTGCCCGCAGGTTGTGAGACAACTGCACTAAAAATACTACTATAGCAACAGATTACAGGTATAACCTTCAGAATCATCACAACCGTAGAAATAAACGCTGATTCTCATATCACTTTAAGGTATCAAACAGTTTGAGAAAACCTAACTTGTCAGGTTTTTAAGGATATCTGTTTACTCAAACGGTTTGAGTTAAGTTACTTGTCGGGTTTTACAGTGTATATATAGCATTATTGTGATGGGGAGGCCTGCAGTAAGTCATAGCCCCGGGGCCCAGTGAGGTCTTAATATGGCCCTGGTCACCAATGACGTAGTGATTTTTGGATCACGTGTCACTTAAGATTCGGTGATGAGTACATCAGAGAAGAAAGACTGGTGGGATATCTAACTTGCAGAAACTCTTATTGTATTATCAACACAAGGAAGACACAAGTCAATAAAAAGGAATAAAAAATAAAGTGCTTATTATATTGATTGTAAGTTGGTGATTAAGTTGGGTGTTGCTATGGCAAAGTTAAGTTATCTTATGAAACTGATCTAATAAGGTGAAAAACCTTAGTATCCCTCAAACAAATAAATGAAATATTATTTGTCCTTCATTGATCAGCTATATATAACATCTTTTTTTTGTATAGTTTCTCTACTGTTCCAGGGGCACTATATGATTTATGTTAAGGGTTAAATGGATGTAGAGTAAGACATACCTGTTTGCTAAGGAGCATGGCTTACTCGCAAATGGAGTTCGATTGAGAAAACTATTTCAGCCAGGCATGAGTATTAGTTTATTTTACGCTGTAAATTTGCATTTGTTTTGTAAATAGTTTAACAAATGGTGAAATTATGGGCTGTTGTTAAATGCTAATTTAGTTGTTTGTTTGTTTTGTAGAAAAACTTTGTTGTCATTTTAACATGAATTAATAGTGGATTAAGAAATAACTTATCAGAACTTGTGCTCATCGCAGGACAAATCAACATCAAAGAACTGCAACACACGCTTATGTCTTAAGGAAACTCAGATCGATGAATGTTTGTAGTAATGCTTGCTATAGGACTGTTGACTTTCTATCATTGAGTATTCATTCAGTATTCAAATTCTGTGCATGCTTCGATTAGAAATGAGTATCCATTCAACCAGATAAGTAAGCTTTTTTTTTTCTTTTTACTTTGATTAATGAAACTCAAAACGACTTTTGTTTTACATGCATTTGCTGTAGTGATCTGTGGATTGTCTCTATTTATATAAACACTTTGTTCTGTGTAGTTTTCAGTTGAGGGACCCTCCCTAGAATTATTTTGGGATTCTGCTCCTTTAAACAATCCTTGCACTGGGCTCAATTACAATGTAAAAAGAGTGAACTGTCATACATGCATTCACTTGTCCATTAACAGAGTTTTGTGTAAGATGTCACACTACACATCACTCTCACTGAGAATAAGTATAAGATGGTTGTTTGTATCAGTTTTAAGGTTTGAAAACATAGTTATGAAAGGATTTGGATGGATCTGTATAATCTCTCTTTATTTCACCTACTGCTGCTGCATCTGGAGGTCCTGGGGATTTTTTATGGTGGTCACAGGCCAAATCTTAGGAATCAGTCTCTAAGTGGCTATGGAGCTGTAGGCTACCGTGGCCACCTGCATCCTCAGTATTGCTCCACCTCCTTGGCTCTCTGTCTGTACCGGGGGCTCCACCCCTCCATTGCTGTCGTCACCTCCAGTTGTCCCCATGGTGTTGTGTGTTCCCATCACACCTTGGCCATGGAGTGCAGTCCTAGCTGTGGCCTGTGTCTCCATCTACCCTCTCCTGCTCAAGGCTCCTCCCTGGACTTCACCACCATCACTTTCCTGGCTTTCACCTCTGTCTGCACCGCCCTGGACCCTTCAGTTCTGTCTCCTTTCGATTAGCCATCCTCCACCTGAACCTCCACCAGTTTCCTCTGCCTGCCCTTTGCAATTCCTTTCACCATCCCTTCGTCATCTCCAGCTTCACCTATGCCACCTCCAAAGCCTCCTCCGTCCCTCCCTGACTTCCTCTGTAAAGGTTTAAGGATGCTCCATCCTGGAGGTGGCATTCTGTCACACCCCCATGAACTTTGTCTGTGTCTTGTGTCTTTCCTGATCCCTGTTTGTTGTCTTACGTTCTGTCCTCCTTGTGTTTCATTGTCAGGTCTGGTCTGTGTGTTGCTGTGTTTGGATTACCTGTTCTTCAGTTAGATTTGCCCTCTTCAGGTTATTAAATACTGTTTTCTGTTAATTATTTTCGTGGCAGGTAAGACGTGGCAGGTAAACTTTCTGATGTCATATTCAGTATGGCTATAGAGGTCACACAAAACTATATTCAAACTCACAATAGACACTTGTAACATTGAATAAAGCACATAATCAGTGCCTGAGATTATCACTGTCATATTTTGTATGTTTTTGTTCCAGCTGCAATGTCAGAAAATAGAAACCGTTCCTAAAATAGAATCCCCATGTCACTTGTCGCGTGTCACTGTTGTGGCTGGTTAGGACAAAAACTCAGATTAACATGGAAAAGAAACCTTTTATCACATGTTGCAGTGTCACGTCACGTCTGGTTAGGACACAGTGTAATGCACATTTCAGACAACAAAATTTTTTATTTTGGTATGCAATC
>NC_056572.1:36755312-36757248 GCF_018340385.1 Cyprinus carpio | reverse complement strand
ATAATTATTTGAAAAGGGTTTTTTTTTAGTATTTGTTATCTCTGTGTACTGGAAGCTTATGTCACTAAAGAAACAAAAACCTTGTATCTTATAAGCATACTTAGCAATAAGCTCTTCCTGATTCTGATTGATTCTGAACAAAGCGTTCAAGTCCGTCAGTCAATGTTCTTTTTGGGAGTCCCAAGCATGCATCTCAGAACTGTTCTGTAGGGGAGCAGAGCTTCTAACAGTAGATGCAGTAACACCATGGCAGCATCACCAACTGGCAAGGGCAATTTCCTCTTCCTCCCAGAAGTGACATCACTTAGTGTCTCTCCATCTCTCATGAAGGTCATGTGATCACATGGTCTACAATCACATGTTTTTTTTTTTTTATTTCTTTTCTAATTATAATGTAAACTGTATTTATGACCATATATAGAGACTCAGCATGTATTCAAAAGCAAGGCTGCTGACAGAAAAAGCTTATAAGTTCTCTTATGATCAAATCTTTAAGACATTTAGATGAAATCAATTCTGCTTCATCAACATGTTTTAAGTTTATTCCATTGATTGATTATCAGGCATTTGGTAATGAATTAAGGTTCATCATGTGCACAGCATATTGCAGTCACTGCCAATTTTAGTAATTTAATTAAATTATATTTATTTGTCTCTCAGGCACAGGTTCTTTGTCATCGCCGTCTGTATGCAATTGATTGTTTAGATATTCCCAAGTTTGAAAATTTAACAAGATCATATTTATGGGCTGAAAACTTTCATTGTTCATCTGCTAAAACGCTTCTTCCGCTCTGTCTAGCACTAGTTGAGGTGTCAAAAACATTAAAATATAAGGTGTTAATCACGTGATATTTAGAGTGTGAAAACAGTAGTGCTGGTATAATCTTGATCTTTTGTAGTGCTATCACTGGTCAAGAGACTTGGTGAAATGGGTAAGTGCATGATTTTATTACCATTCTGTCAAATATCTTATGTATTGGAGATTGGTTGGGGCTAGTGGTCATTGGGCTGTTTCTCAGTAACTATAAGGTTTTGTATGTTAATTACAAATACCTCTGGTACAAATAATTATCTTTAACAACCGATAACTATATAATGAAGACGTTGAAAATTCTGATTTGCATCACTGAAATAAATGATATTTTAAAGTATGTATTATATATGTATAAATAGCCTCTGACACAGAGAAGAGTGAAAACTCCTCACACAACGGCTAGGTTACCGAACATCTGAACATAATGAACCAAATGCACATTGACAGATCTTCTTCTGTCTGTTCTGCAAAATGTAAACAAGTGTATATTTCTGCAAGTGTAAATATTTTGGAAATATCAATATTAATTGTGTCTAGGCAAAGGCATTCCTCCTGGAACAGAGCTAACGCGACAGATTCATAGGCTTTTATAAGAACTAGAATGTAGTTTTCTTTTTGGTTTGTTCTTTGCTCAATCTCAGAACAGATAGTGTTTGATTTGGCCTGACAAGAAAGAGGAAGATAAATGATACTCAGAGGTGGGTAGAGTACCCAAAAACTGTACTCAAGTAAAAGAAAAGTACTTATAGAAATATTTACTCAAGTAAAAGTAAAAGTACTAGTCTGAATAGTTACTTGNCATAAGCAGGGGAGTCATGCACTTATTTTTGAGGGGGCATGGGGGGGGGTCGTCATGTGACACTAAGGAGCTACAACACCATATTGGCAAATTAATAAGGATTTTTTTTTTCTTTTCATTTTTATTAGAAACATTCCCAGACACATTAACTGTATCATGAAATATCTCGATTCTCACCTTCATAGATTATGTTAGATAATATGTGATGGTCAAAGTAGCCTAATAATGTAATCTATAAACCATGAATAAAAACCTGTCTGTTTACTTAAAGGGATAGTTCACCCAAAAATCAAAATTATGTCATTAATGACTCACCCTCATGT
>NC_056572.1:36752829-36754237 GCF_018340385.1 Cyprinus carpio | reverse complement strand
CGGAGGTATGGTGGGGTTTTAATGACATCATTTTAATATTTGGGTGAACTAACCCTTTAAGTAACAGATATGGGTGTCATGCCATAACATATTTTTAATACTACTAACTTTATATTAAATGTGAATTTAACAATGCAAGTTAATGTGATATAAAACATTGTAGGTGAGGCTACTAATCTTTTATTGTACAGAAAGAGAGCAAAGAACATTTACATTATCAAAGAACATTTTCACTGACAGTCTAGAGTTCAATCACTATAGAAAACTAGCATTGAAATTTTTGATTATGTTAGAACTGTGAAATCAATATCTTATTTACAGATTCATTCACACATCTGCACTTTGTTGTTTCTGACGAGAGAATTCTCCAGAAAGAGGTATTCAGTCAGCGAGCGAGTGAAGGAAGCACAGGGATTTTAGCGATGACTCATCGGAACTCCTCTGATTGGTCATTGCATTCATAAGCTCAACAGAATCTTGTGTGATTGGTTATAATGCGCAGTGCTGTAAAACGCGTCTGTCTCTGGCTCAGCGCCAGCCAGCGAATGCAAATTTTAATTTAGCAGCTGACGATAGACTCGCTGAACGTTCTCACGCCGGTGTGATTGTATCAAATATAGAAAATATTAACCGGCTACTTTTTGTCTTTTGGAAGCTGCATTCAACTTGGCTCCCCTCTGTTATAAGTTAAACTTACAACAAACTAATGTCATAGTGGTATCGTGTACTGTAATCGAATGTAGCCTAAGTTATACCTGTTGAACCTTAGACAGATAAAGTAATGAGAGGAGCGTCGCCCACGGAAATGAAGTAAAAGTACAGATTTCCCCAAAAAATTTACCTAAGTAAGAGTAAAAGTACCTATCTTTAAATATACTCCAAAAGTAATAGTTACCCAAAAAATTTACTCAAGTAAATGTAACTCGTTACTACCCACTTCTGCTGATACTACATTAAGTTAATCACATAATTACTACATTTGCACGTGCAATCATAATCAAGCTAATATCATCTAATCAGAAAGAGCTTTATTGCCAAGTGTGCTTACATACACAAGGAATTTGTCTTGGTGACAAGAGCTTCCAGTGCACAGACTGGATGACAAGACACAGATAACAGAATAAAAATAAGTGAGTAAAAATAAATATGTAAAAACAATACAAAATAGACAATAGATTGTATATTTTGAGTAAAACTTAATTTGCTATGAGTCACACACCATATGATAAGCTTCAAAACATTTACAGGCAATGAACTATTGTAATATCTACATTTGTGCCTTATAAAGCATTTCAACACTGTAAAACCCGACAAGTTACTTAGTGTTTGTGTTTGTGTGGAATGCTAAAAAGGTTTGACACTTCCTGCTATTGAGGACATCGTGGCTGCGTCCGAAATGGCATTGTTT
>NC_056572.1:36751923-36752076 GCF_018340385.1 Cyprinus carpio | reverse complement strand
TCTGTTTCATCAGAGGTTCGATAATCAATGATTATCATCACCAATATACAGTATAACAACCAACATCTAGGTACAAGTTCGGTAAAAAACAAATGCTAACCTGAATGCACTGTAAGTTGCTTTGGATAAAAGCAGCTTCTAAGAGTGTGAGTG
>NC_056572.1:36751174-36751311 GCF_018340385.1 Cyprinus carpio | reverse complement strand
AAACCTGACAAGTTAGGTTTACTAAAACCGTTGGAGGAAACCGATTGCCTTAAACCATTTAAGTTTTAAAACTAACACTGTAAAACCCGACAAGTAACGTAACTCAAACCTTTTGTGTAAACAAATCTCCTTAAAAA
>NC_056572.1:36750637-36751006 GCF_018340385.1 Cyprinus carpio | reverse complement strand
CCCATTTGTTGTAACTCAAAACCCCGGAGAATATATCATCAGGTGTTATACACACACTCTTAGAAGCTGCTTTCATCCAAAGCAACTTACAGTGCATTCAGGTTAGCATTTTTCTTTATCTAACCTGAACCTAGATGTTGGTTGTTATACTATATATTGGTGATGACAATCATTGATTATTGAACTGTTTGGAGTCTAATCTCTGATGAAATAGGTGTTGTGTAATTAGTTTGACTGATTACAGTAAAAGTGATTTTAAGAGCCAGTGGTGGTGCTGTAATAATCAGTTAATATAGAGTACTTTCTAAACAGTTTGGTTTTCTGTAGTGTCACTTAGTCACACACAGACATCAATAATCAGCATATGAA
>NC_056572.1:36721092-36750434 GCF_018340385.1 Cyprinus carpio | reverse complement strand
TTGAAAGTCTTTTATATTAACTGATAATGAAAAAATCACTGAGATTTTGAATGGTTTTCATTGTAATCAACTGAACTAACTATAAAACACCCATTTAGTAAGATTTTGAACTCTAAACAGATCCATAATTGATGATTATCATCACCAATATGCTGTATAACAACCAATATCTGATCATATTTTCTCTGGGTTTTTTGAGTTATAACAAACAATGTTTCAAAAACACATGGTTACAACATCCAAAAAAATAATAATCTAAGACAGAAATCGAGGGTCAAGAGCCCAACTAAAGCAAACACTGATCTCTAACATGGTTACTTCAAATAAAACAATAAATCAACATCTAAACCTTAGTTAATTCTCAATAAGATCTTCTGTAGACGTCTGACAGAAATAAAGTCAGTCTGGTTATTATTAAGTGGAGCTGGTGATTCTGTTTGTTAACAGCAGCTGTTCATCACTAAAGCTCAATCAGCACTTAATTAATCACTTGATTACATAATTGCAAAGTTTTAAAACTTAAATGGTTTAAGTAAAGGCAATCTGTTTATTCAAACGGTTTGAGTTACTGTGACTTGTCAGGTTTTACAGTGAAAAAGTCATACAAATAACTGTTTAAATGATTTACTGTATGTAACGGAAATACTTTATAAGTAACTTTAATTAAATGACCAAAAATAAACAGTAATCCCTTATTTTACTTTTTCAGTGGATAAGTAATTTAATTACAGTAACGCATTGTAAAACTGAACCGAACTCTTCTGTGTATGAAAATATCCCAGTAAGTAAAAACACATACTAGATAGAAACAAATCACAACCTATTAGCCTTTCCTCGTGACTAATATTCTTGATGCTTTTATTTCTCCCCGGGCGCCGCAGCATAAATGGCCGCCCACTGCTCCGGGTGTGTGTTCTCAGTGTGTGTGTGCACTTTGGATGGTTTGGATGGTCACTTTACGCTTTATATGAAGTTTAAAGCACTTAATTTAGATTTTTAATGTTTTTAATATGTATCAGTGTAGTGTTCATGTTTTGCATTAAAGGCAGGCTCTAGCTGTTAAATTTGACACTTTTCAGTCATTCAGTTCATCAGAACGTTAGCACAATAAATATTAAACAGCATTACATCTTTATCCCGTGTGTGTCCTGTGGACTGAGCTGTTGGTTGCAATTTGCATCCTCACTGTTAGATGGCGCTAAAATTTACACACTGCACCTTTAACTTAGGCCATGTCCACACGTACACGGGTATTTTTATAAACTGAGTTTTTTCTTCTTCCGTTTTAAAAAAAATCTCTGTCCACATGAAAACGCAAACGCATGGGCTGCATCCGAAACCTGAAAAATGCTGCCTTCGGAGGACGCATTCCAAGGTAGGAAGGCATCAAGGCACGTCCGAATTCAATGTTAGCTTCAGTTCCTGTCTCCTGAGATGCATTCATCTGGCCAGTTTTTGAAGGCAGGATAGATGTATCCTTTGCTGCCTTTGATATCCCACAATCCTGTGCGTTCCATTCCGTGACAGTTAGGCCAAAAAATAAAGATGGCATCTGAAAGTTGTGGTCGGTGCTCAGTTTGTGTGTAAATGTATGTTTTTGATCAACGGTTTCCACTTTTTGTCATTTTAGCGAGAAATTAATATTGCAGTAATTAAATATCCACTTACTTATAACCAAAGCTCTATATATTTTGCTGTAGATAATTTAACCATTACTATGCCTCAGAAGCCTGTCCAAAATCAGTTTCATGAGGTGCCTTCGTGCAAAAAACGCTGCCTGCAAAGTCATTGCCTGATACGGCAGCGAGGCAGCAAGTCATCTGCCTAAGTTTTCGGATGCAGCCATACTGTGATAAACTGTTAAGAGCATGCTAAGCCAACAGGTGGCGATATAATCTCAACCATTAAAGATGTTGGCCAATCAGTAGCCTGAAAAAGTTTTCAGTAGGCGGAGATAACAGCGCTGGCTCCGACGTCACAAGCCAAAATCGCCAGTGTCACTGTCCACATGATAACACTGCAACCAGAGTTTTTGAAAATCTTCAACCTGGCAGGCATTTTCAAAGATTTTCGGTTTTAGTGACCTGGTGCTGTGTTTGGGTGTGGAAAAATGGCCAAACTATGAAGAAAAAGATGTGGTTTTAAAAATAACCGCGTTCATGTGGACAGGGCCTTAGTTGCAGTGATTGCAGGAGACAGAAGAGAAGTACAGCTATGCAGAAAGTTTCCCTTATGAGTGCTGGGTGACCAAGTATACAGTGTTATTATGGGCATCTGTCATTTTCTGGAGGCAGCTGTGGCCTAATGGTTAGAGAATTGGCCTTCTAACCCAACCATCGCAGGTTCGAGTCTCGGTGCTGGCAGGAGTTGTAGGTGGGAGGGAGTGAATAAACAGCGCTCTCTTCCACCCTCAATACCCATGGCTGAAGTGTCCTTGAGCAAGGCACTGAACCACCAGTTGCTCCCCGGGCGCTGGATATAGCTTCCCACTGCTCCGGGTGTGTGTTCAGGGTGTGTTCACTTCTCACTGCTGTGTGTGTGTGCACTTGGATGGGTTAAATGCAGAGCACCAATTCCGAGTATGGGTTACCATACTTGGCAAATGTCACCACTTTCACTTTTCTACGACATTTTGTGACAATGTGTGCCTTATAGAGACTTGATGATGATCTAACTTGTAGTGATTCTTTCGGTGAAATCGTGTAGTGATGGGTACTCATGTCACCAATGACGTAGTGATTATTGGATCACGTGTCACTTAATGTTCGGTGATGAGTACATCTGAGAAGAAATATTGGTGGGATATCTAACTTGCAGAAACTATTATTGTATTATCAACACAAGGAAGACACAAGTCAATAAAAAGGAATAACGTGCATAAGATACATAAAATGTAAGTGATTATGTTGGGTGTTACTATGGCAGAGTTGTGTTATCTTATTAAAAGATAAACTGATCTAATAAGGTGAAAAATCTTAGTATGCCTTTAACAAATAAATGAAAGATTATTTGTCCTTAATTGATCAGCTATATATATAACATCTATGGTAAATTAGAAAATAATATACCGATAATATGCATTCCATCAGAGCGAGGGGACACTGTGTGTCCCACTCTTCTTTCCTCTTGTGGAACTTATTTGCATAGTCTAAACACACACTTAGAAAAGTGTCACTAAAGTTTTACTGATGCATTATTCCAAACCACAACCAGAATACCTGTGGCAATATTGAGAACACATTCAGTCTAAACATGATGTTGTAACCGACCATAGTACTGTTACTATGTTGTTGTTGTTGTAGTTTTGTATAGTTTCTCTACTGTGGCCCAGGGGGTCCTGTATGATTTTCTATGTTAAGGGATAAAATGGATGTAGGCAGTAGAGTAAAACATACCTGTTTGGTTAAGGGAAAGCATGGCTTTCACTCACATAACTTTACTGCAAATGGAGTTCGGATTGAGAAACTAAGGTTTTCAGCTCAGGCATGAAAGTGTATTAGTTTATTTTACACTGTGTAAATTTGCGTTTATTTTGTAAATAGTTTAACATATGGTGAAATTATGGGCTGTTGTTAAATGCTAATTCTAGTTGTTTGTTTGTTTTATAGAAAAACTTTTTTTGTTTCGTTCTCTCCGTCTTTCTTTTTTTACCATGAATTCCTCATCAGTGGACTAAGAAATAACTTCATCAGAACTCTGTGCTCATCGCAGGACAAATCAACATCAAAGAACTGCAACACACGCTATGTTTTAAGGAAACTCAGATCGATGAATGTTTGTAGTGCGCTTGCTATAGGACTGTTGGACTTTCTATCATTGAGTATTCATTCAGTATTCAAATTCTGTGCATGCTTCGGCTTAGAAATGAGTATCCATTCAACCAGATAAGTGTTTTTTTTTTTATTTTTTTATTTTTTTGTCCTTTACTTTGATTAATGAAACTCAAAACGACTTTATTGACTGTTTTACATGCATTTGCTGTAGTGATCTGTGGATTGTCTCTATTTATATAAACACTTTGTTCTGTGTAGTTTTCAGTTGAGGGACCCTCCCCTAAATTATTTTGGGATTCTGCTCCTTTAAACAATCCCACTGGGTCAATTACAATGTAAAAAGAGTGAACTGTCATACATGCATTCACTTGTCCATTAACAGCTGAGTTTTGTGTAAGATGTCACACTACACATCACTCTCACTGAGAATAAGTTTAAGATGGTTGTGTTGTAGTTTGTATCAGTTTTAATGTTTGAAAACATAGTTATGAATGGATCTATGTGATCTCTCTTTATTTCACCTACTGCTGCTGCATCTGGAGGTCCTGAGGAATTTTTATGGTGGTCACAGGCCAAATCTTAGGAATCAGTCTCTAAGTGGCTATGGAGCTGTAGGCTACAGCTATGGCTACGGCTCCATCGGGGCCACCTGCATCCTCAGTATTGCTCCACCTCCTTGGCTCTCTGTCTGTGCCGGGGGCTCCACCCCTCCATTGCTGTCGTCACCTCCAGTTGTCCCCATGGTGTTGTGTGTTCCCATCACACCTTGGCCATGGAGTTCAGTCCTAGCTGTGGCCTGTGTCTCCATCTACCCTCTCCTGCTCAAGGCTCCTCCCTGGACTTCACCACCATCACTTTCCTGGCTTTCACCTCTGTCTGCACCGCCCTGGACCCTACTACTTACGTTCTGTCCTCCTTGTGTTTCATTGTCAGGTCTGGTCTGTGTGTTGCTGTGTTTGGATTACCTGTTCTTCAGTTAGATTTGCCCTCTTCAGGTTATTAAATACTGCTTTTCTGTTAATTATTTTCGTGGCAGGTAAGACGTGGCAGGTAAACTTTCTGTCGTCACATTCAGTATGGCTATAGAGGTCACACAAAATGATATTCAAACTCACAATAGACACTTGTAACATTGAATAAAGCACATAATCAGTGCCTGAGATTATCACTGTCATATTTTGTATGTTTTTGTTCCAGCTGCAATGTCAGAAAATAGAAACCGTTCCTAAAATAGAATCCCCATGTCACTTGTCGCGTGTCACTGTTGTGGCTGGTTAGGACAAAAACTCAGATTAAGATGGAAAAGAAACCTTTTATCACATGTTGCAGTGTCACGTCACATCTGGTTAGGACACAGTGTAATGCACATTTCAGACAACAAAATTTTTTATTTTGGTATGCAATTCTTTTTTTTTTTTTTTTTTTTTGACTGCTGTGTGTTATGACTGTTGCTTCCGTGTAACTGGAGCGTATGTCACCTAGACACAATTCCTTTTATGCCGCAAGCATACTTGGCTAACTTAAAGCTCTTCCCTGGATTCTGATTCTACGAACAAACGTTCAGGCCGTCCAGCCAAATGGGTTCTTTTTGGAGTCCCAAGCATGCATTCAGAGAACTGTTTGGTTTCTGTGGGGAGCAGAGCTTTCTACAGTTTGATGCAAGTTAGACACCATGGACACAAAACCAACTGAACGATGAACTGATGTCCTACATTCCTACAGAAGTGGACACTCACTTAGTGTTTCTACCATCTCTCATGAGGGTCATTGATCACTGGCTACAATCACAATGTTTTTTTTACGTGTTTTTTTTCTCGCCTCTCTCATTACAACGGAAACTGTATTTATGACCATATATAGAGACTCAGCATGTATTCAAAAGCAAGGCTGCTGACAGAAAAAGCTTATAGGTTCTCATATGATAAAAAACTATAAAGTCATTAAGAGTAAATAAAGTTTGCTTCTCATCAACTTGCTTTTAAGTTTATTTCCATTGATTGATAACTATAAAGTTTGGTAATGAATTGAGGTTCATCAAACTGCAAAGTTTATTGCAGGTCACTGCTAATGAAATGTTCTTCCAGTATTTCACTTCCATCCCAAAGGTGCAGCGTTCTCAAACCAGTGCATATCTGGACTGTATATTTAAAATTTTTAGTTATTCAATAAATGTATACTTCCTGTCATCTCTAGGAACAGGCTCTTTGCGATCGGCATCGTGTATGTAATTGATTGCTTAGGATAATTCTTCAAGTTTGCAAATTTAACAGGATCATCTTTGTAAGCTTCTCTCTGTTCAACTCTCATGGCATTTAGTCTAAGGTCATCTGGTAAAAACGATTCTTCGACTCTATCTAGCACAGTTGGTGTTTGGTCTTGTGTGGGGTCAAAATCATTTAAAATATAGGTGTAATACGTGATATTTAGAGTGTAAAAACACCAGGGCAGGTCTCATCTTGATCTTTTGTAGTGCTATCACTGGTCAAGAGCCTTGCCGTTGAATTGGGTTAAGTGCATGATTTTATTACCATTCTGTCAAACTATCTTATGTCTTGGAAGATGGTTGGGTGTGCTGGTTGTCATAGCTGTAGGACTGTATCTCTGAAAAAAAAAAAGTTTCGGTAGCCAGCGTTTGAGTTAATAAACAAGACCTCTGGTACAGAATAATGGGTTTTAACAACAGACAACAATATAATGAAAGACAGGATTTTATATAGTTGAATGGGCTTTATAAGAAAAAGCTCTCTTTTTGGTTGGTTCTTTGCTGAATCTCAGAAAAGAGGGTGTTGAATTTGGCCTGAAAAGAAAAGAGGGACGATAACTGATGCTACATTATATTAACCACAAACTAGTACATTTGCACATGCAATCATAAATCAAGCTAATATAATCTAATAAGAAAGAGCTTTATTGCCAAAGTGTGCTTACACACACAAAAGAATTTGTCCTTGGTGACAAAAAGCTCCAAGTGCACAGACTGGAGGGGACAAGACACAGATAACAAAATAAAAAATAATGAGTAAAAATGAATGTTTAAAAAACAATACAAAATAGACAAAAAGATAATAGATTGTATATTTTGGTGAGTTGGTTTATAAACTTTATTCCCGATGAGCCACACACTGTTTGAAAAGCTGTCATTCCCCCCCCCCCCCCCCCCCCCCCTAAGGCATCTGAGGGCAATGCACTACTGTAGCCTCTACATATTTGCCTTATAAACCATTTCAAAAATACATACAAAATAAGCCACTGTACATATGTTGTAGGTGTTGCTATGATGATGTCAGTGATCAGAATGGCCCCCTCCTCTTCCTCTGATCTTTCTGATCTTGATTCATAGTGAGTCACTGATGTTTCAGCAACACTTTCCAAGATTCTATATTATGCTTTTTTCAAACATTTGTTCAGTAACTCTATTGTTGTGCACACAGCCAACAACATTATACAGCAAAAATAACACATAACAAAAACAACATGTATACCTATAATCAGGGCTGTCGCTAACAGGGAGAAAGGTGGCGATGATTTTAAGGGCCCCCAGCTATTGAGGAAGCTGGTGATTTCAACCGAGGGGGAAATCAGTATTTGAAGGTATTTGGTTCTTGTTTTGGGGAAGAAACTGCTTTTGAGCCTGTGATACAATGTCTGTGATCCATTTGTCTATGATACAATGGACTGGAAAGCATTACAGAGAGGGCAGGAAGTCAAAAAAGGAGCAGTGTTTTGAAATGTTGGCTGATGACCCTCAGTGCGTAATTTTTCTTGCAGTGGTTTTTATCCTGAGGATCCTCAGGAAGTGGAAACTACTGTGTCTTCTTGACTAGTTACTAATGGTATTGGTGGGGGCACAGTCAGGAGTGTAGACAGAATACAGAAGTGGACTCAACACAAAACCCTGTGGCATGAGGAAGGAAAGAGATGAGTCCCTTTATCCAATGGCAGATGGACTGCTTGAATTTTTTTAAGTCAACAAGTTTGGTAGTGATGAATCTACCTGGGAGAGAACTGTGTTAGAAGTATAAACAGCATCCTCAAATGGCTCCCTTTATTAAAAGATCCCAGTCAAACCCTCAGAGAGAGAAGCTGGGTTTTGGCTTTGTGCACATACTCCTGGCAACATACTCCTGCGACATGAGGGGGTGTGGCTACTGGAGGCTAGCTGAGATGTCTTGACTGTCTCCACTGCTTTCATCTCAATAGCTAGCAAAAGAAACAAATTTAGTTGCTCTGCCAAGGAGGTGTCAACGTTAAATTTATTCAGTTGCTGGTCTTATAGTTGGTGACATGCTGGATGCCATGCCACACCTGCTGTGAGTCGTTGTTGGTGGTGGTGGCCCTCAAGCAACTCTTTGCTGAGCCACTTTTGCCTCCCTGCTGCCTCTCTTCAGGTTTGGCGTCTCTAGCAATGCTGTACTTATAAAGAGCGCAGAGCCAGACAAGTATTGTTATGTATGTATTGTTATGTTGATGTATTGTTATTCAGGGCTTCTAGTTTAGAATTTTACATTGATGTTTTTGTCGACACAAATTACAGTGTATGTATATTCTAATGTCTGAACCTCAAAAAATATCGGTTGTACTGTAAGGAAGAAGCAAGTTCCCATCCTTTGGCAGGAGTTTTGCCAGTCTTTGTTTTGGTTGAGCTTTCTTCCTCTGTATGCTGGGAATAGAAGTATGATCAGAAGAGTGATCTTAGTGGTCTAAATGTGGTAGGCCCAAACTGTCTAGTGTGTTTTGTCCCCCTGTTAAGCACATTTGATGTGTTGAGAGATCAAATTTCTGGAGAACAGCATTTAAATCTGCCGGTTAAGTGTCGGCTTCTTCACTGAGCAGAAGGCGGCCTCGCTATGTTGAAGTTTGCATCTTGTGGGAATGTCTGACTGTGACCATAAAAACATTAAATTCATGGTAGATACATTTGACTGTCATGTACTCCACATTGGCAGAACCTACCTATGTTTTGGTAAATCTACCTTTTTTAAATTAATAAATTAATTTATTTATTTACTTTTTATAGATTCTTAGGATTCAGTTCATCCATTTTGTGGCTAAAAGATCTGGCATAGTGAGAAAAAAAATGCTGGAGTAGCATATCATAGTTTGTACTGATGCGATCTACAGCAGAGTAAGGCGATCCGGCACCCATGCTTTTTATTTCTCTGTGTCTCCCTCGCATTTGTCGAGTTGTAAAAAAATAAAAAATAATAAAATAAAAATCTGGGGGGATGTTGATTGCGGTGTGTGAGGGGCGCAGCAGCTTC
The DNA here is from genome assembly GCF_018340385.1 of Cyprinus carpio. Lineage (NCBI taxonomy): Eukaryota > Metazoa > Chordata > Actinopteri > Cypriniformes > Cyprinidae > Cyprinus > Cyprinus carpio. The sequence goes on along the minus strand of NC_056572.1, from coordinate 36,741,400 downwards.
TCCCTATAGGAATATGGAAATAGCCTACTCTTGAAATATTATTACTTTAATTTCTAAGATTTACATTCCTCAAACATGTTTTTTTTTGCAACTTTATTTGCCAGTTTCCAACGAAACATTGACATAAGTTCAGCCATTTCTTACAAGGTTGTGTGAACTACTTTTACATGGTTGGCATCACAAAAGAAGAAAACAAGTATACACAAAAAAAAATAAATAAATAAATAAATAAATAAAACAAATTCCTAACAATCAGAATGCGAAGACATTGAGGAGACTAGGGGCGGCAGTCAGAGAAAAACAGAAAACTAAATTACCAACAAATAAAAAAGACAATACAGGTCAAGAAAAGGCAGATTCTTAATATGAGTTATGAACTGTGACCAGGTTCTGTCATATTTACCCTCAAGCAAATTACACTGTATACTAATCTTTTCCAGAGCTAATCCCAACATCACCTCTCTAATCCAATGGACATAAGAAGGAGGGTTTTTCGCCATCCAGTTCAACAGTATCAGACGGCGGGCATGCAACGAAGCATAAGCTATTGCATTTTTATGGAGGTGGGAGAGCTTTTGCTCATCACGTGCTACACCGAAGATAGCTATCAAGGGGTCAGGTTGCAGTGTTTCGCCAGATATAACTGACAGTGATTGAAAAATTGATGACCAAAAATCATACAAAGATGGACATGACCAAAACATGTGCCCCAAAGAAACAGGAGAATAGTGACATCTAGGACAGTTTGGTTCAACATTAGGGTATAATTTAGACAATCTGTCGTTTGAGTAATGCAACCTGTGGACAACCTTTAATTGAATCAAGCCATGTCTAATACAGAGAGAAGATGTGTGTATGCGCTGTATGGTATTTTTCCAGATGTCTTCCGGTATCATTTCTCCAAACTCTCCTTCCCACGCTGCCCTGATTTTGTCCCATGTATGAGGGCAGCTATCAAGAATTAATGCATAAATCTTTGATATTGCTCTTTTAGTAGGTTGACTCACATTAAGAACCAAATACAGTAGGTCCTTAGAGGGTGGAGATGGGTACCCTGAGAAAAATTTAGAGGCAAAGCTCCGAGCCTGAAGGTATCTAAAGTGGTGAGACTTAGGTAAATTATGGTTTTCACATAAAGATTTAAATGAAACAAAGCCATCCTCAGTGAAGAGATCTCGAAAGAAGACCAAGCCATTTCTGTGCCAAGCTGCAAATGAATGGTCTATTTGAGATGGTACAAAAAGATGATTAAACATTATTGGAGAGAAGCTACATGTATTTATCAAATTAAAATGTTTTCTGAATTGACCCCAGATCTTAATCGAATTCTGAACCACCAAATTTGAGTTCAGCTCAGTTAATTTATTATTAAGTGGGAGAGGGGCAGTTAAGATCGAAATCGGAGAAACTGGGAGTGTAGCTTTCAGTTCATATCAGTCCAGACTGACCCTCCTTATATGCGAACATGGTTATCCAGTATGCAGCCTCTTAACAATATTGGCTGCCAATAATAGAACAAGACAATTAGTAAACCAACCCCATCAGAATTAGCTCTCTCCAGGCTTGCTTTCTCATACGTGAGGTTTTTTGTTCCATATGAACAAAGAGATACAAAAAAGCGGTTCCAATGAAGCAAAATAGGATTGGGGGAGAAAAAATGGGAATCATTTGAATAAATAAAGAAACTGGGCAGTTACAGTCACATTCACTGCATTATCCGTTCCCTGCAAGGGGAGTGGAAGTTTTTGAACACAATCCAGATCAGGTGTGGTACGATTCTAAAATGACCTGTAGTTATACTGGAAAATAGCCCGGAATTGAGCCAGCTATTTCTATCACAATAAGTAAATTTGTCATTTTCAATTTTAAAAGCAAATTTTCCTAAGTGATGCTGTTTTGCCAGAGTATTAATGGAAACAATAAAGATTTTGACAAATTAACTTTAGATCCCGATATGTTTACTAAACTTTGTGCCAATCGAGAAGATGGGCATACTCTCAATTGGTCTGAATCTGTAAAAAAAAAGGGAAAAAAAGATCATCGGCATACAGCAAAGTTTAATTTTATTTCACCCATGGACTATAGTCTTAATCACTCCCATCAAATTCTGATAGCAAATTGCCAGTGGTTCGATCGCAATGTCAAACAGGAAGGGCGAAGGCAGCAAACCTGCCTTGCTCCTCTGTAGAGCGGAAAGTATTCCGGATCAGACCATTTGTCGATGCACCGCCATAGGTGTTTGTTGAATATAAAACTTTTGATCAACCTACAGGAAAGTAGGCCCCATGCCGAATTTTCTAAGAAACTGCGAAAAGATAGGTCCATTCGATTCTGTTCAAACGCCTTTTCAGCGTCAAGGCGCAGAATAACGTCTGGATGTATCGTGGTTGAATGGGGGGAAAATATCACATTAAATGTCTTCTCACCTTAGAAAATGATTGGCCGTCGGGGAAGTGAAGCCTGTTTGCGTCCTCTCAGTAATGGTGGAAATAATAGGGTTAACTTTGTGCAAAGTTTTGGTTTAAAATCTTATGCCAAAGCACAGAAGGCTTATTGGTCTGTATGAATACATGGACAGGATCCTTATCTTTCTTTAGTAAGGACTGAAATCGTTGGACTGGGTAAGGTCTTGGAAAGATTTTCCAGTAGCCAAAAAGCTTCATCATAGACTGATTTCAGGATGGGTGGAGTTTTTTAGAAGAGAAGTCATTGGAAAACTCCATGGAAACCATACGGACCTGGCGCCCTTCCTGTCCGAGCAAACTTGATGGCAACTCGCTATTTCCTCAAGCGACAACGGCTGGTCTAGAGATGACGGAGCATCTGAGAAAGCTTGGGAGATCCAGCCAATGCAAGAAATGAGTCGATCTCTAACGAGTCACTTACCCACCTCTGTTGATTGATATAGGGTAGAATAAAAAATTGTTTTAAACTCCGGTCATTAATGACTCGAGGATTGTGGGATATGGTCAGCACTATGCAATTCCTGAAATAATTCTGTTCAGACGACTGCTGTTGAGATGTAGTGCAGGAGGCATCCAGCCTTATCTCCATGTCATAATATACCTGTCTGGATTCAAAAATTTCTCTCGGCTTTCCATGTTATAAGAGTGTTAAATTCTGTTTTGCAGCAATAATTTTCTTAAAAAGATCTGGCGTAGGTAAAAAGAAGCATAGCGCTTTTGGTCAATTCTGCAATTTTGGCAGCAAGTCTAAGTTGTTTGAGAACGCTCCTTATCTCTATGTGCCCATAAGAAAATAACTTGGCCATATATAGGCTTTCATAGACTCCACAAACTCCACTTGACACATCCTGAGTGTCATTTAAATTCCAAAAGAAGTCGATCTGATGTTGAGAATATTCTGAAGTGTTCACATAAAAAAGTAAATTTGGGGTCTAGCCGCCATGTTCGTTGGTGGCACTACCTTGCCGGGAAACTAAATCCATCTGTCTGGGCTGTGACTGATATCACTATACTGTGATATTTGGTGCTGGAAATTAAGGGTAATAGCTGGTTATCGACAATAAAGTAATCAATCCTGGAGTAACTATGATGAACAGGGGACAAAAAAGAAAATTGCTTCGTAGTTGGATTTTTTATATGCCAAGGGTCTGATAAGCCATAAGAACGATGGAGAGAATTAATAGCCACTGCAGCTGATGAAAAAGTATTGTTCGACATTACGCTTGACCTGTCCAACTGAGGATGGAGGACACAATTAAAGTCTCCACCTAGAATTAGCTTGTAGGAGTTAAGGTCTGGGAGAGTCGAAAAAAAAATTAAGAAAGAATTGTGCATTGTCCCAGTTAGGTCCATAGATATTAGCCAATATTAATGGTGTGTTAAATAGCTTGCCCACTACAACAATATATCTTCCATTAGCATCTGATATTACTTTAGAGTGTTCAAATGGAATCCCCTTCCTAATTAGGATTGCCGTTCCCCTGGCTTTATAGTTAAAACGAGAATGATATATTTGTTTAATCCATTTACAGCTTAGTCTTTTATGGGGTTAATGTTTTAAGTCTCGTCACCTGTGGGAAAATTACATCAGGTTTTAATGATTTCAAATGACTAAATACTTTGCTCCTTTTAACCATATTATTCAGCCCTTTGACGTTCCAGCTAATACCATGAAACGGCTTTTTTGTTGGCTATTTACATTATCAGAGAATCATAGATGCCACAGTTGATAATGAACCAGTCCCTGTTTACGTTGGCTATACCTCAATACTTCCAATGCCTGTTTGAGTCCAAATCATGAACCACCAAATAAACCCAAAAAACAAAACCTTTCTAAAAGCGAACAGATAAGCTTATGGAATGAAGCCTCTTGCCATCCCCTGGAGCCCTGGGCTGTGGTCTTCCTTAAACCTGGGGCGCTGCCCTGAAAACTCTACTCTCTCTCCTAGGCATATAACTGCGTTTACACTAACTTCAACTCTTACATGAACTCAGCAAAGGGGTAGAGACAAAATGTAATGGGACCCTTATTCTCAACACTATTATTGCTACATGCATGCCAGTACCCATCTGGTTTACAGGCTGATCATGGTTTCAAAAACATTCAAAGTTGGGAAGATAATCCCACAAAGAAAGAAGTAAAATCAAATAAAAATTAGCGACACTGAAAGGTGGTAACTAATGGGATTAATTAAACAAACTACATTAGAAAACAAATAAAAAGTACCATTAGGGTTATAGTGATAAATTGAGACTCCAGTAGCTATCCACACTGGCATTGGCAGAGAGAAAAAGGGAGAAACAATAGGAAGATATTCTTAAATAAAATATTCTCAGGCCACATGATGTCCACATAAAAGAGTCAACATATTGTAATAAGCTATGCATTGTCCAAACATAAAAATGCATCCAACTGTAGTGTGTGACGTTTACCAGTCAAAGCCTGCACAGACTACAGCAATGCTAACATCTACAGCGTGATACCTGTTATGATGGGTGAATTAACTGTAGCTCTCCCCTCCGTTTCTAATGAGCATAAATTAGTCTCAATGTAGTGCTGCCTTGATGGTCTTGAAAGACATCTGCTTTCAAGCCAGCTGGGGGCGTGATCTTTAATGTAGCTGGATACAGGAGACCATATTTTCGCCCGTGCACGTGAGCAATCCTCTCACCTCGGTAAAGGCTGCTCTCTTTTTCCTGGCGAGTAATCTGGAGTATTAGATGTAAAGCGCTGCATTGTGGGTGTGATGGGACCTGCTCCCCATGGCCTTCCGAAGAACATCCACTTTCTCCTGAAAGTAGTGGAACTTAGCGATTATTGGTCTCGGGGCATCCCCATCCTTTGGCCTCGGCTGCAGGCTCCTATCGCCCGATCAAGCATTAAGTATGAGTCGAGGAGCTAAGCTTCCTTTAACAGTTCAGCCCTTTGACTCTCTCCGGTCGTATATTTCCGAATCCCTCTTCAACACCGATTAGTCTCCTGCAGTTATCTGCGCCCGCTGCGTGACTCCAGATCATCGGTCTTATCTAACCGGGCAACGGAGTAGATAATGCGTATCAACTTGAGCTTCAAGTGCTACCACAACCGCGGTTAGCAGCCATTAGCTGAGTGGGAAAATTAAATAAATGTTCAATCCAAGCAGAGCTCACAAGAACACGTCTTCACATGTCACTGCTCAGCTGCGCCCCCCCATTCTCAAACATTTTAACTTTATTCCTGTATAATTTCGACTTTATTCTCAAAATATTTCTGCAAAAAATTACGAAAACTTCCGCTTGTGCGCAGCTTGTTATAGTTGCAATTTCTGATTGGGCAATTATTGTTATTTAGTTCTTGAATTATCAGAAATAGAACATTTTAACATTTCATTTGCATGATAAGTTTTACATAATACACAACATTTATAATCCAAAGGGGATGGTAAAGGGGGATGGTGGTTTTACTGAGGGGATGTTTTTTGTCATTTCTTTTCAACCAGGGGGATGCCATCCCCCCGCATCCCCCCTCAATTTTAGCCCTTCTCCTATCCCCCTGACACTTGTCTGACCCAACAACAGTCCTCATAGAGCCTGGTGTCCTGGCTTTCTTCTTTGGTATAGTGTCTAAGTGCAAAAAAATCACTCAAGATCTGAATAAGCTGTAGTTTTATGATCTGGAATCACTGCATCGGTGGCACCCATCTTGCTTGCAAAAATAATAATTAAAAACTGTTGTTCAGTATGAATTCTGTTTCAGGGGTTTCTAGTAGTGATTGGGGTGTGACCACAGTCCTTCACACATCTGTGCAATAAAGAACTCATCAGTGATAATGAGCTGCACTTATACATACCCTACAGGATATATGAATCGAGAAAGTCTGGGAAAAAAATCCCTGTAAAGGTAAAGTCTCTCAGATCTGTCTGAGGATCCTGAATACAGTCAGAGGCTTCACAGTATCTGGGAGACAAACAGAACTGCACCATCAGACTGAGTCATGTGACACAGAAGGACCAACACATGTACTGTTTCAAATTCTCATCACTGAGGAAAGCCTGATGGAAAATGGACTGGTAAACCAGGGAGTGACTCTTACTATGCAGGTGACTTTCATGAGGCTGAGCTCTTCTTCTGTGCATTATGTTGAATAATAATCAGTGTATGACAGCAGCACTAGGAATACAAAGTAATGTGTGTGTTGTGTTCAGAGCTTCAGGTGGAGGCTCCTGAGAGAGAGAGAGTGACAGAGGGGTCATAATGTCAGTCTGACGCATGTAAAAAGCAGCTGCCTCTGACTGACAGAGCAGCATTCATCTGGTACAGAAACTCCACAGCCATGCTTTAGGAGAAGAGACAGAAACAATCAACTCCTGCTGCAGTCAGTCAGAAGAGAGGGATGCAGGCAGATACAGCTGTGCTCTACATGGACACAGTTGCATCTCTCCTGCTGCTCATCTCAGTGTCACCTGTGAGTACAGATTTGTTCTAGTTGTTTTTTTTTTTTTAAGAGGTTAAGTTTATATTTGTAACTATACTCTTGATTTTTTGTCTGACAGATCCTCCCAGGAACGTCTCCGGAACTCTATAACTGGATCTGAGATTGTAATAGTGGAGGGAGATTCAGTGACTCTGACCTATCCCTGTTGCAGGCACTGTTTTTGTAACTAATTTTGAAAAGTACATTCCACGTATAAGACGATATGGTTTTGTTTAAGAATGGCAAAAGCAAAGAGGGTAAGTGAAAGGTAAACAAAAGAGCAAAGGGTCTAAAACCGTGTGAATGACAAAAAAAAAAGGGGGTTTGTTTGTGGCCAGTACAAAATGATTGTGGGGTATGGGTAATGTTGGCCATCGTTTGACATTTTTAATGATTCATTCTTGTCATTCCTATTTTGGACCCAAAGAAGAAATATATAATAATAATCAATAAACATCTTATATATCTCTTGAGCCTAATTCATAGTACGCTGAATACATGATGAAAATCGACAGCTAAAGAACCCTTACACAGGCTGGTGTGCAACAGAGCAAACGCCCAGGTGAGTCTTCTTGACTTGAATGGTTTAAATCCCATGGAAAGTGGACTTTGTAAATATAACAAAGGTGGACTCCAGGGCATTTTCGGTAGGACAAAAAAAAAAAGAGCATTTTAATTAACATGTTAACACATACCTGGCGTGGGAATCCAACATCTATTCCAATTCCTGGAATTCAGGTATCATCTTGTTGGTATAAATAATTTTTTTTGGGATTGCCTCTTATAGTCCTTTTGCGCGTTTTAAATATGACTTTAAACCATTCAAGCACATACGAGCGTGCATTTCTGTACCGTGCACACATTGGGCAGAGACCATCATTTCGACATGAGGGAGATGAATGTAAAAATCTTACACGATATATTCTTATTTTTTTATTATTCTTCTCCTAAGACAATTTTAGTATTGGCTTATACAAACCTAAGCAAGTAGTTTCTTTATTGTTATAAAGTTATGTCAATCAGCACTGCATTATTCATGTACTATATTTATTACCTGGAAATGAACTGAAATTACCTTCTTTTTTTTAGCTACAGCCATAGCTGGATGCCTTTGTCCATAGTAGGGATTTCCTGCATGCCATAAGTTATTATATTACTTCTACTGGGCCGTTTTGAACTTTCTGCAAAAGAGTGCCCTCCGCAGTGTTGTCAAGTCTGCAGTTCCCCTGCGGAATTGGTCTACTTTATCACTGTTGCCACGGGTTAAAGCAACACTGATAATGTGATATTTGGCCCCTGGAATGTGAATTTTGCCTGGGGAACCCAGCCAAAAACATGTATTTTACCCCATCTGGAATGCGTTTTTTAATAGGGAGCCAACCTCAAAATGCCATTGGGCTAGTTTTGGGCTAGTTTTGAGTAGCAATTGTGCGAGATACCTCTAGCTGCAGAACCGCAGAACCCTTATGTCACAGCAGTCTCAGGACAGCAGCGTCAAGCCAGAAGTGGCCGGAGCAAAGGTTATCTTACTAGGCATAGCGCCTCGTAGTGTTTTGGATATCAATAGCAATTGTATTTATATACCACTATTTACTACAACCAGAGTTGACCAATGTGCTTTACAACAGAATATCTGAAAACAGCAATAACACAATGAAAAATAGAAGTAAACCAAGAACAAGGAGAGAAAGAAAAAAAAAAACATTTTAAAGTGTTAATCTACGTTGATGTCAAGTCAGCATTTTATTACAACTATTTAATCAGATGATAGATATATGATAACAAGAAGCTTGAGGGTCTAAACATTTTCTTTTTTTTTCTTTTTTTTACAGTTAAAAAAATACACATTATCAAACATAAGTAGCAAAAGATTAAACAACATAAAACTAAATAAAATAAAATAAACAAATGTTAAAGCATAGCAGGCACACATTTAACAATAATTATCAAAATTGATAAAAGAAAACTAAAATAAAGAAAAATTCGAGAAACATGCAATTTATTTTGAGGCCCCTTTTGTCCATGCACTCTTCGAGAAAACTGTCCATATTATCCTTCTATTGGAATTGAAACACAAGTCTTTGTCCCAGTTGCTGGGCATCAGCCGTTTGGGCCTGTGGAAGCTGAAGAAGAGCTTTCTTCTCTGTTCTTCCTCTTTTTCAGTGGGAGGAACCTCACTCTCTCACCAAACCTCTGAGACACAGAGGTGTTTCAGTGCAGCGATCAACTGCAGTGGGGGGGTTTTTGTTATCCTCGGCTCCTGAATGACGTGGACAACAGTGTTGGAGATGCCTTTAATATACTGTGTCTTCAGTATCACATAATACTAAAAGTCCTGAGCTTAGTCAATTAGCAAGCAAGTTTAGATTTTTTTTTTTTTCTCAATGCCCCTATTTGAGATATAAAAAAGATCCCTGTTGCAGATTTCAGTCTCCTGTTTTTCTGGTACTTGCACACAGTGAGGACATGTTTCCTGTGACAATAATTATGTTAATTTGGTAGTCTGGACACAGAGAGAAAACGTGAAGCTAGAAAAAGATACCTTTCAAGTGCAAATTTTTCAAGAGAATGAGGCACCACTAGTTAAGTATCAGACCTAAAATCAAACCCACAAATAAGGAAAAGTAAATATTAATATATCATCACACTGGAATTAAGACCTACTAATCTTTTTTAAAACAACAACTTACAGCGGAGCAATCAAAGGGCATCTCAAGAAGTAACCACAGCGCTCACTGAAAAAACGACTTTAATAAAGAGATCATGGAAAGCACTTTTGTTTATCCTTTCTAATGAAAACGAAATTTGATCATTTAGGTTTGAGTACAATGAGGCATAATACACATTTTTTGGGGGGTGACCCATGAAATAATACTCTAAATAAGAAATACCACTGCCAGCAGTGGCGTAAGGTCCTTATGAGTCATTAATTCGATTAGTTCAAATGACTGATTCATTCAGGAATTCAGTAAAGGCTCACTTTATGAATGGGCTTCTGAAACATTGGTTTCCCCCATTCGTTCCAAATGCGGATTCATTCAAAAAATAACATAATTTGTAGCTTTGTTTTATGAAAGCCTTATAAAAAATCCTCACCTTGTTTCCTGATCAGCTACCTTTATCTATTTAGCAGTCTTATTTAATCGCTATAAAAACAATGACATTCTGACTTTGACCTCAACGTAGATTTAAAACTTTGAAATGATCCTAAAATCACCACGTGGCGCTAATGCTGTAGTAAGATAACTTTTGCTCAGCTGAAGGTCTGGAATTCATGGCAGCTTTCATTGGCCAAAAACAAAAGGGGGGAGCCTCACCCATGGAGGCCGTTTGACTGACATGTCCAAACAACTCAATCAAACAGTTTTGGTTTCATTCAGCGTCATGTTGTCGGGGGCGTGGAAATATCCCGCACAATACCAGACCCAGTTGGTGTAAAAACTTAAAAACTCCTCTGGCATATTTGAAATAGTTCTATGCCTGGAACTTGTAAATATTTCACATACTCTGTGAAAACTCCTCCAATGTTTTTAATGTGAGCCGGATAAGCACATTCGTCTCGTCACAGTTGTGAAACTAACATGTGCTGTTCCCTTCTTTCATGATAGTGGTTTGGAGCCACCGTTATCTTCTTTTTCTTTTTCGGACAGAACATTCAAAGACGAACGCACGTTAGAGCTTCTCCCGGAATTGCTGATAGACTTCAACGCAATCCGATGGACAACTTCGACACTACACTGAAGTGTTTCGTCTTTCCACTGTTGTGTCCCTAGATGGCATCAAAACGTTTAGTTTAGCCAACGGCCTCGTGGGCAGAACGTCTGAGTCTAAGACTATCATAGAATAATGAATACCTTGTTTCTTCGCCCTAGTTGCTCAAACATCCCAAACAAGCACACAGAAAAGGGGTTTTAAATGCATACTGCTTGACAGATCATTCATGGTTGACCTATCAGCGCAAATGCACTTAAAAATGCATGCACGCTTATTTGCCATGTTGTTGTTATGTTTAGGTTATTTTATAGCTTTTTGTACCTTAGTTTTAACTGGCACTTTTTGGGGTGACGTTGTGGCCTAGTGGTTAGAGATTTTGACTCCTAACGGCCTAAGTTGTGGGTTCGAGTCCCGGATGTCAATACCACTACTGAGGTGCGTCCGCTTGAGGCAGCGGCATCCGAACCCCGCCACATGCTCCCGCCGGGCGCTCCCGCGTATGCGCCGCAGCACTAAATTGTCTGGCCACTGGCTCCCGTGTGTTATGTGTGGTGTGGTGTGTGTGTGGGTGTGGTGTGTGTGTGCTGTGTGTGCGTTGTTGTGTGTGTGTGTGTTGTGTTTGTTTGTGTGTGGGTGGCGTGTGGTGTGTGTGTGTGTGTGGGTGTGTGTGTGTGTGTACACCTTTGCTGGGTTAAATGCAGAGCACGGACTTCTGAGTATGGGTCACCATACGTGACTGTACCTGTCCCGGCACTTTCAACTTCAAAGCAGAGTGATTTTAACCAGATCATCATAGAACGGTGTGGCATGTATTTTAGACATCTTACCTTGTTCTTGCTGCATGGCAGGCAAAAAACCCCTGCATCCTTCTATCAACAGAGTGTTTAATATCGATCTCGCGATATTACCCTTTCAGGAGCTGACAAAATTACGATTTACAATCAGAGCATAGCTCACATTCACTAAAATACTGAAACACTTCTATATGCTGATTCAAATACAACAACGCCTGGTGATTGACGTTCCAATCCTAGTTCAAAGTTTGAACAGCCCCCCCCAGCAGCTGAACTGGAAGTTTTGATTGGTTTTGTCATCCGAGATCCGCCCATGTCTGTTATTGGCCTGAAGCGCAGGGCTCGCAGCCCCAGCAGCTGTGAATTGCCATTCAAACGCTGGCTCGATCTGTATTTGTACTTTTGGTGAATAGAAATTTAGCTGAAGCTGTAATGCTTTTATTTTCAGCTTTTACTTAAGTAAAAGGTCCACAAATTGAATTATACCTCAGAAAGTAGAAACAGGTACTCAGTAGCTGTACCGAAAGTAATTGTATATTATTTACTTTCCATCTCTAAGTATACCAAACTTATGTTTTATTTCGCTAAATACATTTAAAATTATTTTTTATTACAGGAAGAAAAAACACAGACTGGATCGCCATCACAGCAACAAAAGAGTAAATCAACTGGACCATTAAGCTAATGGCAAACTATCACATTGAATTTCAATTTATTTATTGTTCTTTTTGGCAACCAAATAAAATGGTAACAGCCATTTTTCTCAGTTCGCAAGGAGTGATGTTTATGTCAACGTTTTCAGCTCTATGGATGAGCGCTCGTGCTGAATCTGATCCTGCGAGTCAAACGATGCCCTCTATTCTTTAATTACTCTGGAGCAAATATCAGCCACAATCAAACCTGAAGAAAAAAGCTGCCCTGATTCTGAAGATACAGAAGAAAATCCCAGTACTGTATAACCGTCCTGTGATCACAGAAACAAAGCGAGACAACCAACCGGAAAGAGAATGAAAAAGCCCAGTACGACAACATTAGAAAATACCGCCTGATGCGTGCCATGAGGTGGAGAACTCAATTCATAACATGTTTATAACATATTGTAGATTTAATCATAGCACTTTCTACATGACACTTGAATGGTTTTAATGTAGCATTTGCATTGGTTGGGTTTTGTATTTGCATAGCAGGGCAGTACTGATCTGTAAAGGTCTCTAAATATATCATTACATTTCGATCAGGATCTGGTCAGCAGGTGGAGGGATCACTCTAGTGATTTACCAGGGCAACACGTCAATATATCAACAGATCAGTTTTTGGAGAAATTTTGGTTCACTGGGAAAACTGATCTCCATTCTATTTGAACAATCGCCCATCATGTTGGTGGTACTCGTTGCACTGCAGCTGGTCTGATGGCTGGAATTATAATTTCGCTCTTTTTAGTTTTTTGCTAACGAGAGTGGCGTGTATGGCCATAGTTTTTTGCACAAGCACATTTTAGATGCACGGTCCTATTGGCTCAGGAATGTTGCTCAAATCCTCCTAAATTCTTCATGCGCATTTGTTTGTAGTAGGGTACGAAAGCTAGGACGTAGACGTCCTCTTGCCTAGATAATCTTGGCTATGTAATAACTGAAAAGGACATTTTAAACCTACAGGTCTTGTTTGTCTTAGTTTTTATGTCTTTGGTTTAGCATTGGTCCTAACCAATCGGTAATCTTCAGGAAACCCTTTTAAACATAAAATGATGAAAGAACTTCCATCTAATTTTTATGAAAGTTGGCACCTTTCTTCTTCTAGCGAGACTCCTGAGCAAAAACTTGTCAGAGAATGTAGTGTTATTTGTCAAAGCCTTTAGTGTAAATTATAACAGTTTTTCAAACAAAGCCTGTAGTGCCCTGCATTGAGCACACATATCCAAGTTTATTCTTAGGATGGCATGTTTGTCGATGCATGCAATATATTTTCCTCATTGACCTGACATTGGGGAGTGAATAAGGACCATCTTTTGTATCGGCAGGGACTCCTTTAGAAGTATTTTTGGTGTGAAACAGCACCCTTATAGTGGCCGTCCAACTCAGGATCAAACACCCAAATCTCTTTTTTAGCTACCTTAGACAGTGTAGAAATGTCTCGTTAAATAGAAACAATGGCAAGATGACTTAAGTTTCCTTTAAAACCCCTTAAGGGGCCCATTGTCCGTCAGTCAGGCAATATAAATAACATTGGTGTTGGTTGGTACTATATATCTTTAGTGTGAGTGACAAAAAAAAAAAAAACAAAAAAAACAAAAAAATAGAAGTCTCCTATAGCTTTCTGCTGGTTACATCAAGGAATCGGAACCCGACCGCTGTGCCCATCCTCTTTCTCTACTCAGAACATGGACACATACAAGCACTGAATAAACTCTAACCTAATAAGATTTAATGTTGCAACATCCTCAATTGATTTTAATTTAAATCAGAAATGTTATTTCTGATATAAATACGTTACACCAACAAACCAATTTAAGGGTAATCCACATGATACTGATTTTAATCGTTTGAATAATGAAATTAAATTGAATTTGTTAAAAAAAAAAACACCACACATCTTAAATATAACTTGGAAAATCATACAGCAAAAAAACTACAAGCTTAAACCTTTTGTAGATGTATTTCGGCCCCCTGGAGATCTGCTGGTCACTGTGTGCAACAAAACCATCTACACAGTCCCACGGTCAGGTTTTGTCTATCAATAGATTGAACACAGAATATATAACAGATATGTAGCAGTGGCGTCATGACTTTTTTAAACCGGTATGTTGGTATATTTTTTAATGTAATATTTTACATTACTAGTCATCTTTATTTATTTATATAGGCGCCAAAAACAAAAAAGATTGCGTCAAAGCAACTGGAACAACAATAATTAGGAAAACAGTGTCAATAATGCAAAATGACAAAGCTACAGGTAGTTCATCATTGAGAGAGTACTGAGGTAATATTAATAATAAAATAATAAAAGACAGGAAATGAGGAGGAAATGATGTAGCTCTGGTTAGAAATGAGGCTGGTAATCCTTCCATATTTCTCATGTGTCATTTGTTTTCTCGCTGATGTCCTTGGCGCTTTAAGGGTGGCGAAATAAAAGTTCTTATCCGATATTGATTATTACTATTAAGATTGGTTACTAGACTGAAAAAAATGGCAGGTGTAGGGTTTCACTACCTGGTCAATTTTCACGGCAATTTGCTGTACATTTAACAAATAATTAAGCAAAGAACATGAAAAATTTTAGGTAGAAAGAATTAAAAGTATTTTTTCTCACAATGAAAATATCTCTCAATAATTTCATCTCAAGCATGTGCTGGATTATTGTAATTGCTGTACAGTAAGTCGCTGCTAGCATGCCTGTCGAATGGCTCCTCCTTCCTCTCGATCTTTCTCCCTCATGACCACAGTGAGTTTTGGGTGAGGATGCTTGTACGTGCTTTCATTTCGTCATTCTTATCGTGAGTATGTTGTTCATGGCCTCAAGAGTATTTAACGCTAATTTAGTTCCATTAATTATATTAAAAGGGAATGACAAAGAAATTGTCCTACTACCAGCATGAAGTCCCACATAGTGTGTCTTTGTTATGTTCATCTGAAATGCATTTAATTAATGTAATGCCTTAATTGTCTTAATAATGTTGTTTTTACTTAGTAGATATTGATATGAATTGTAGCATTTGTTTAAATAAAACAAAACTCATTACAGACAGTTTTCAGTGAAAATGGTGAATGATGAAATTCTGTGTTTCAGGGGGTTTCTAGTGCTGATTGGGGTGTGAGTTACAGTCCTTTACACATCTGTGCACTAAAGAACTCATCAGTGATAATGAGCTGCAATTATACATACCCTACTGAATATAATATCAAGAAAGTGTTCTGGACCAAAAACCCTGACAGTGTGTAGAGTGTCCAGATCATCTAAGGATCTGAATACAGACAGAGACTTCAGTATCTGGGAGACACACAGCAGAACTGCACCATCAGACTGAGTCATGTGACACAGAAGATTCACAAATGTACTGTTCCAGATTCATCACTAAGCGAAGCTGATTAGCAAATGGACTGGTAAACCAGGGGTGACTCTTACTGTATCACAGGTGACTTTCATGAGGCTGAGCTCTTCTTCTGTGCATTCCTGTTGAATAATAATCAGTGTATGACACACAGCACTAGATATAATGTGTGTGTGTTGTGTTCAGATCTTCCGTTGGAGCTCTAGAGAGAGAGTGACAGAGGGTCATAATGTCCATCTGACATGTAAAGCAGCGCTGCACTCCTGACTGACCAGAGCAACATTCATCTGGTACAGAAACTCACAGCCATTAACTGAGAGAAGGAGACAGAAAACAGTAACTCCTGCTGCAGTCCAGTCAGAAGAGGGATGCAGGCAGATACTGGCTGTGCTCTACATGGACACAGTTACATCTCTCCTGCTGCTCATCTCAATGTCACCTGTGAGTACAGATTCATTAGTACTTTTTAACTTGCTGAGTTTATGTTTTGAACTACACAATTCATTTTTGTCCTCTTTAGATTACCAAAGGTGTCTCAGGTGTCCATCGATTCCATCTGTAATAGTGGAGGGAGATTCAGTGACTCTGAGCTGCAGCAGTGATTCAAACCCTCCTGCTCTGAACTTCAGCTGGTTTAAGGAGAATCAAAGCTCAGCTGTTGGATCTGGACAGAGTTTCAGTGCACTACAGAGTGGACGCTTCTACTGTGAGGCTCACAATCAACATGGATCTCAGAGATCAGACGCTGTTACTGTCACTGTTAAAGGTTGAGCAGCTCATATATTTATATGACTCTTTCTGAAGTGAATCTGTTGAGATGTTTTACTCTTGTGTCTCTGTTGTAGGTCGTCTGGTGATTTTGTACATATCTGCTGGAGTGGTTTGTGGAGCTGCAGTTATCATAACGATATTGCTGATTTGGTAAGTGTGTGTGTGTGTTTGTGTGTGTGTGTGTGTGTGTGTGTGTGTGATACTGACCACACTTCTTAATCTAACATCAAATAAGTTGTGATTGGCTGTAATTGTGTCAAATCATTGTCTTTAAAGGTGGATGAAAAAGAGAAATAAAGCTGAGGTATGGATATTAATTTCATTATTAGTCATTTACTGATCAGGTAATTGAACTCAGACTGAAAGTCTGAATTTGTGGCTTTTTCTATTGAGATGATTACAGACATTATTTATTCTTCTCTCTGTTCTTTAATGTCAAAGGTCAACTGAATCTGACCTCATCATGACCGGCACAAAGCTTGCAATGAGGAATTAAATGAACCTGTGTATGCAAATGAATTGGTAGGTGTTTTAGCTGAGGTTTTCCTACAAAAGACTAAACTCTCTTCACCTGTAGCCAAAGGAAATGTCTTCAATGTCATTGTGAAAATAGCAAATGTCTTATAAATTATTGTACAGAAATTTCTATAACACAGTTCTGATTTTATGTTGTCTCTTCATTCATAAAGGCTGATCAACATGGCCCTGATGTTTGTAAACCTGAACTGAACTCTCCAGTGTATGAAAATATTCCAGTAAGTAGAACACAGGGCTCTCAACTCTGGCCCTCGAGGTCCCATTTCCTGCAGAGGTTTAGCTCCAATCCTAATCAAGCTCTTCAGGATCACTAGAGTTACTGCAGTGGGTTTGGTCAAGATTGGGTTGGAGCTGAATCCTGAGTAGAGAACCCCTGCACTAGATAATGAAAAAATACACAACCTATTAGCCTTTCCTCATGACTCAATGTTCTTGATGCCTGTATTTAATACATCATCATTAATGATCTCTCTTTTTCTTTCTTTTCTTTTTTCTTTTTTCAAAACTCTGCATAAAAAGAAGAGGATGTAGTGTTTTGACACACAGCGAACATTTTACTGCTATCACACATTTGTGGTGGAGACCTGAATGATTGACAAGTGTGTTTGACTGATAATTTATAGATAATTGAGTGAAAAAAATGGGAAGTGCTAAAGAGTTAATTAATTGATAAAATGGTGTATTCCCTTAAGTGTGCTTTATCTTTACACTTTATACTATCTTTTATGCTTGCTGCATTTAGATTTTTGATGTTTTTAACCTTAGGTGTCAGTATTTTTCAGATTTCCCATGAAAGGCTAGTTGTGCAATTTTACATGTTTAGTGGGGGGTTATGTCACACTGTTGTAAATATTTCTGTTTTAAACCTGATATTACGCAACGTGCAAACTTTGCGCAAGAGTTATGCCGGTGAATAGCTGATATAACTGTCTTGAATTATTCCCTTAATATTTCTCTTGTGGCCCTAATGGCCTAATCTTTTATTATCCTCACAGTGTGTCAGTTATTGTTGCAGGGCAAATTAATTGTAATTCAATAATAAAAGTAGGCCTAATCTAATAATAATATTAGGCCTAATAATAATGAGAATGTAACAGGCCTAAATTCGTTGGAGATGCCAAATTCTCTTAATATTGCCAATATTTGATGCTTTCGGCAATATCTCTGGCTATCGACACATGATATGACCCAACCCAGCACGGGGAGGTTATCAGGGGTTTTCTGTGATCGTGGCTCCTAAACGGTGGTCTTATGTCGTACAGTAAGAGAGATTCAAAGACACCCATCCTCTTTTGACCAAAGATAGCCTACGATTTCAGGATGAAAACATGTCAAATGTCTTGAAACAAATCATCTGAACAATGTCTTGATGTGTGGTTGTGACTCCTGGCCGTTAAAATTATTAGAGAAATAACTCCCGGAGTGGTACGCTGCATCTATTATTGGAATGGTCTTTCTGAGTTCTCAAACAAATTAGGAGCTACATTCGATTTTTATTGACTAAACGCAAGTGCTTATTGCGATAGAAAACACTGTAACGTTTCCACTGATTAAGAAATATTTTGGTTTTCTTGGGTGGTAATATTAGGCCTATTATATTAGGGGGGCCCAAAATTTGTTTTGCCTATGTCACGAAAAGAGGTAAATACAGCCCTGATCTCCTCTCGAGGGTTTAGCTCAGCGTATGTCATAAAAATATAATAATGTTTTTTATTCGGGAGCTTTTATAAAAATATATAAATGATCATTCTTTGTAAATGTGATGTATATACTGTGACTACAAATAAACAGAAACAGACTTGACTGAATAAGTGTAGGCTATGTTCATGCCGCTTTATTTCTGTGTGACTAATTTTCAATCCTGATAAATTAATTCATTATATCTCTTATCATTGTAAAATATTGATGCTTTTGGATTTAAATCTTTAACAAAGCATGCAAATAAAGGCTGCTTTTATCATGTTCATTTCGTGATCGTGCTAGTTCCAGTGACTTATTTATTATTAGTTTTCTGATAACCTTTCTTTATTGGTGATGATGGGGTTGCGTGTCCTTGTTCCAGACAAAGGGCGGGTTTTAGTGAAGCGCAGTGGAGCTTCTGGCCTGACGGTGGAAACGCAGCTTAATTTTGGCCTCGGTGCTACAGGTCTCGGTGTAATCAAGAAGTGGTGACTGGTGCACCAATGCCAACATCATAGGTAGTCACTGTTCCCCGATTTAGAGTACCTGTTAAATGCAGGCTGTTCTATCTGCTCTGGAGTTTACCGCTGTAATAGTTACAGCCGCTTTACATATCCCACTGATGCTAATGCCAACACATTAGCTCAAAGCTACTTGCTGCTACATCGTAGAAACTACCATCAGACTGTCCACTATGCATACAACCTGGACATCATGCAGGTGAGATTTCCAACCATGCTGATTTAAAACTAGTTCATCCCAAATTTCCATCAACACATCAAATAAAAAGGGCTAAGGGGGAAAAATCACCTTAGACAAGGTGCATACCAGCGTCAAGAAAAGCTACAGATCAAGGCTTACTCCCTCTCTTAGAACAGTCAGATCACATTTCTGTGTTCTTAAGCCCAGCATATGCCCCCTTAAGAAAAAAAGCACTACAAAGATGGTGAAAAAATGGCCAGGGAGGAGGAGGCCTAGATTCTCGCTCCAAAACAGGGGAGCTGCTTTGCATAAAATCCGACAAGACACCAATGGTGGGGATCTTCGAAGGAAGACCCAAGGCTTCTGAGAGGTTGGTATTATACAATAACATGTGAGGGTAGACCAAGCGCTCACACTCACACTCGTCGTCGGGTATACCAAACGCCCTGCGATCAAACAGAATATCCTCCGGTTTCTACACAGCAAAATACCCAGTGGTAATTTAAAACTCTGCGTGGGGGAACTCATAAAAGAAAAAAAATGCAGAATATGTTTTTTTTTTTTTTTGTTTTTTAATCAATACACAGTATAGGGGAACCATAACATATCTTTTTTCACCGAGGAAAGTCACCAAGGTTGTTTAAACCCAATAAAAGTCAATAAGTAACCTCAGTGGAGAACAGGATTCCTAGAGTAGTTCGCCAGGTTGATTTCAGGTTCAAGTCTGTTAAAACACAATGATTACCACACTCCAGTGACTTTTTGTTCTCTGCTAGTCAGAAGGAAAAAACTCATAAAAAGGTGAAAACAAAAAGCTAAAAATCCAAAGGGTCAAGTGTCAGGGGGCCAAACTAAAGTAAAAAACTGACCCACTGATAATGTTGATTTAAACTAATTGTTGATTTCGACTTTTGCGCGATTCTGCTTGTAGTAACATCAGGTGTCTAATTTTCTCATTAACTTTAACACTGCTTCAGTGTTTATATGAGTCCACACTCAGAGTGTTACATTAACACTGGGGATTTTGCTGTATACCCCAACCAGAAGCCTTGGATGACTAGAGAGTTCAGGGCCCTCCTGAAAGAATGTAATGCTGTTTTCAAGTCTGGAGACAAAGCCCTCTACAGTACAGCCAGAGCTAACCTA